>NC_041336.1:32144892-32166885 GCF_004354835.1 Perca flavescens
TCTGTTTACTAGTTCTTCAGATATGGAGTATACAAACTCTCTTGGGAATCAGGTTTGGTGGTTATCGTACCATTTAAGGACCGTTTAACCTTCGATATCAGTTGATAACTGCAGGGATCCTTAGATCACTGGTTCCATTCTGGCTCAAAGGATATAGTTTTCTTTGTTGCCGTATTATAGAGATGGAGAGTGATGATGCGTCATTGGAAAGTTACTTTGTACCATTATTTAGTGAACATATACGTAGGTTAAGACAGGTGGCTGTTTGTCACGTTCAAAACTTTGTAATAGAAGACTCTGTTTACTAGTTCTTCAGATATGGAGTATACAAACTCTCTTGGGCATCAAGTTCGGCGGTTATCGTACCATTTACATGCTGTGTTCCCTTCGATAGCTCAGTTGGTAGAGCGGAGGACTGTAGGTTGATAATTGCGGGTATCCTTAGGTCTCTGGTTCAATTCCGGCTCGAAGGAAGTTTTTTTGTTTATGTAGTATTATAGAGATGGAGGGTGATGATGCGTCATTGGAAAGTTACTTTGTACCATTATTTAGTGAACATATACGTAGGTTAAGACAGGTGGCTGTTTGTCACGTTCAAAACTTTGTAATAGAAGACTCTGTTTACTAGTTCTTCAGATATGGAGTATACAAACTCTCTTGGGCATCAGGTTCTTCAGGTTTATCGTACCATTTTACATGCTGTGTTCCTTTCGATAGCTCAGTTGGTAGAGCGGAGGACTGTAGGTTGATAATTGCAGGGATCCTTAGGTCGCTGGTTCAATTCTGGCTCTCAAGGAAGTAGTTTTCATTGTTGTAGTATTATAGAGATGGAGGGTGATGATGCGTCATTGGAAAGTTACTTTGTACCATTATTTAGTGAACATATACGTAGGTTAAGACAGGTGGCTGTTTGTCACGTTCAAAACTTTGTAATAGAAGACTCTGTTTACTAGTTCTTCAGATATGGAGTATACAAACTCTCTTGGGCATCAAGTTCGGCGGTTATCGTACCATTTACATGCTGTGTTCCCTTCGATAGCTCAGTTGGTAGAGCGGAGGACTGTAGGTTGATAATTACAGGCATCCTTAGGTCGCTGGTTCAATTCCGGCTCGAAGGAAGTTGTTTTCTTTATTATGTAGAGTGATGATGCGTCATTGGAAAGTTACTTTGTACCATTATTTACTGAACATATACGTAGGTTAAGACAGGTGGCTGTTTGTCACGTTCAAAACTTTGTAATAGAAGACTCTGTTTACTAGTTCTTCAGATATGGAGTATACAAACTCTCTTAGGAATCAGGTTTGGTGGTAATCGTACCATTTAAGTACCGTTTACACTTCGATAGCTCAGTTGGTAAAGGCGAGTACTGTAAGTTGATAACTGCAGGGATCCTTAGATCTCTGGTTCCATTCTGGCTCAAAGGATATAGTTTTCTTTGTTGCCGTATTATAGAGATGGAGAGTGATGATGCGTCATTGGAAAGTTACTTTGTACCATTATTTAGTGAACATATACGTAGGTTAAGACAGGTGGCTGTTTGTCACGTTCAAAACTTTGTAATAGAAGACTCTGTTTACTAGTTCTTCAGATATGGAGTATACAAACTCTCTTGGGCATCAAGTTCGGCGGTTATCGTACCATTTACATGCTGTGTTCCCTTCGATAGCTCAGTTGGTAGAGCGGAGGACTGTAGGTTGATAATTACAGGCATCCTTAGGTCGCTGGTTCAATTCTGGCTCGAAGGAAGTAGTTTTCTTTATTGTAGAGATGGAGAGTGATGATGCGTCATTGGAAAGTTACTTTGTACCATTATTTAGTGAACATATACGTAGGTTAAGACAGGTGGCTGTTTGTCACGTTCAAAACTTTGTAATAAAAGACTCTGTTTACTAGTTCTTCAGATATGGAGTATACAAACTCTCTTGGGAATCAGGTTTGGTGGTTATCGTACCATTTAAGGACTGTTTAACCTTCGATAGCTCATTTGGTAAAGGCGAGTACTGTCAGTTGATAACTGCAGGGATCCTTAGATCACTGGTTCCATTCTGGCTCAAAGGATATAGTTTTCTTTGTTGCCGTATTATAGAGATGGAGAGTGATGATGCGTCATTGGAAAGTTACTTTGTACCATTATTTAGTGAACATATACGTAGGTTAAGACAGGTGGCTGTTTGTCACGTTCAAAACTTTGTAATAGAAGACTCTGTTTACTAGTTCTTCAGATATGGAGTATACAAACTCTCTTGGGCATCAGGTTTGGTGGTTATCGTACCATTTACATGACTGTGTTCCTTCGATAGCTCAGTTGGTAAAGGCGGAGGACTGTAAATTGATAACTGCAGGGATCCTTAGATCACTGGTTCCATTCTGGCTCAAAGGATATAGTTTTCTTTGTTGTAGTATTATAGAGATGGAGAGTGATGATGCGTCATTGGAAAATAGAAGACTTTGTACCATTATTTAGTGAACATATACGTAGGTTAAGACAGGTGGCTGTTTGTCACGTTCAAAACTTTGTAATAGAAGACTCTGTTTACTAGTTCTTCAGATATGGAGTATACAAACTCTCTTGGGCATCAGGTTCTTCAGAGATGGAGAGTGATGATGCGTCATTGGAAAGTTACTTTATACCATTATTTAGTGAACATATACGTAGGTTAAGACAGGTGGCTGTTTGTCACGTTCAAAACTTTGTAATAGAAGACTCTGTTTACTAGTTCTTCAGATATGGAGTATACAAACTCTCTTGGGCATCAAGTTCGGCGGTTATCGTACCATTTACATGCTGTGTTCCCTTCGATAGCTCAGTTGGTAGAGCGGAGGACTGTAGGTTGATAATTACAGGCATCCTTAGGTCGCTGGTTCAATTCTGGCTCGAAGGAAGTAGTTTTCTTTATTGTAGAGATGGAGAGTGATGATGCGTCATTGGAAAGTTACTTTGTACCATTATTTAGTGAACATATACGTAGGTTAAGACAGGTGGCTGTTTGTCACGTTCAAAACTTTGTAATAGAAGACTCTGTTTACTAGTTCTTCAGATATGGAGTATACAAACTCTCTTGGGAATCAGGTTTGGTGGTTATCGTACCATTTAAGGACCGTTTAACCTTCGATAGCTCAGTTGGTAAAGGCGGAGGACTGTCAGGTTGATAACTGCAGGGATCCTTAGATCACTGGTTCCATTCTGGCTCAAAGGATATAGTTTTCTTTGTTGTAGTATTATAGAGATGGAGAGTGATGATGCGTCATTGGAAAGTTACTTTGTACCATTATTTAGTGAACATATACGTAGGTTAAGACAGGTGGCTGTTTGTCACGTTCAAAACTTTGTAATAGAAGACTCTGTTTACTAGTTCTTCAGATATGGAGTATACAAACTCTCTTGGGCATCAAGTTTGGTGGTTATCGTACCATTTACATGCTGTGTTCCTTCGATAGCTCAGTTGGTAGAGCGGAGGACTGTAGGTTGATAATTACAGGCATCCTTAGGTTGCACTGGTTCAATTCTGGCTCAAAGGAAGTAGTTTTCTTTGTTTTATTGTAGAGATGGAGAGTGATGATGCGTCATTGGAAAGTTACTTTGTACCATTATTTAGTGAACATATACGTAGGTTAAGACAGGTGGCTGTTTGTCACGTTCAAAACTTTGTAATAGAAGACTCTGTTTACTAGTTCTTCAGATATGGAGGATACAAACTCTCTTGGGCATCAGGTTCGGCGGTTATCGTACCATTTACATGCTGTGTTCCCTTCGATAGCTCAGTTGGTAGAGCGGAGGACTGTAGGTTGATAATTGCATGCTCTGTTCAATTCTTCAAAGGATAGTTTTCTTGTTGGTATTATAGAGATGGAGGACTGTAGGTGGATTACTTTGTACCATTATTTAGGAACATCCTTTAAGACAGGTGGCTGTTTGTCACGTTCTTTGTAATAGAAGACTCTGTTTACTAGTTCTTCAGATATGGAGTAGTTTTCATTTTGTTCTTTAGAGATGGAGAGTGATGATGCGTCATTGGAAAGTTACTTTGTACCATTATTTAGTGAACATATACGTAGGTTAAGACAGGTGGCTGTTTGTCACGTTCAAAACTTTGTAATAGAAGACTCTGTTTACTAGTTCTTCAGATATGGAGTATACAAACTCTCTTGGGCATCAGGTTTGGTGGTTATCGTACCATTTACATGCTGTGTTCCTTCGATAGCTCAGTTGGTAGAGCGGAGGACTGTAGGTTGATAATTGCAGGGATCCTTAGGTCGCTGGTTCAATTCTGGCTCAAGGAAGTAGTTTTCTTTGTTGTAGTATTATAGAGATGGAGAGTGATGATGCGTCATTGGAAAGTTACTTTGTACCATTATTTAGTGAACATATACGTAGGTTAAGACAGGTGGCTGTTTGTCACGTTCAAAACTTTGTAATAGAAGACTCTGTTTACTAGTTCTTCAGATATGGAGTATACAAACTCTCTTGGGAATCAGGTTTGGTGGTTATCGTACCATTTACATGCTGTGTTCCTTCGATAGCTCAGTTGGTAAAGGCGAGTACTGTCAATTGATAACTGCAGGGATCCTTAGATCACTGGTTCAATTCTGGCTCGAAGGAAGTAGTTTTCTTTACTGTAGAGATGGAGAGTGATGATGCGTCATTGGAAAGTTACTTTGTACCATTATTTAGTGAACATATACGTAGGTTAAGACAGGTGGCTGTTTGTCACGTTCAAAACTTTGTAATAGAAGACTCTGTTTACTAGTTCTTCAGATATGGAGTATACAAACTCTCTTGGGCATCAGGTTTGGTGGTTATCGTACCATTTACATGCTGTGTTCCTTCGATAGCTCAGTTGGTAGAGCGGAGGACTGTAGGTTGATAATTGCAGGCATCCTTAGGTCACTGGTTCAATTCTGGCTCAAAGGAAGTAGTTTTCTTTGTTGTATTATAGAGATGGAGAGTGATGATGCGTCATTGGAAAGTTACTTTGTACCATTATTTAGTGAACATATACGTAGGTTAAGACAGGTGGCTGTTTGTCACGTTCAAAACTTTGTAATAGAAGACTCTGTTTACTAGTTCTTCAGATATGGAGTATACAAACTCTCTTGGGCATCAGGTTCTTCAGGGAGAGTGGTTATCGTTACCATTTATTTAGTGAACATATGTTAAGACAGATAGCTCAGTTGGTAAAGGGACTGTAGGTTGATAACTGCAGGGATCCTTAGGTGTCACTGGTTCAATTCTGGCTCACTAGGAAGTAGTTTTCTTTGTTGCCGTATTATAGAGGAGGAGAGTGATGATGCGTCATTGGAAAGTTACTTTGTACCATTATTTAGTGAACATATACGTCCCAGACAGGTGGCTGTTTGTCACGTTCAAAACTTTGTAATAAACTCTGTTTACTAGTTCTTCAGATATGGAAACTTACAAACTCTCTTGGGAATCAGTGTTTGGACCAATTCTATTTTCCTTATATATGCTTCCTCTAGGTAATTATTATTAGGAAACATTTACGCTTTGTTTATATCTGTCAATTAAGCCAGATGGAAGTGGTCAGTTGGTAAGACTTCAAACGTGTATTGAGGATATAAAATCCTTGAGGCATCCTTTCCTGATGTTAAACTCAGACAAAACTTTGTTGTTGATAGGAGTTTTACTTTTTTAAAGATATAGTTACTCTGATGGTATTAAGACCTGGCCTAGCACTGCTACTCTGAAATCTAGGAGTTATTTTTGAACAGGATATATCCTTCAACGCCCACTTAAAACAAACCTCAAGAATGTTTTTCCATCTTCGTTCAAAATTTGTAAAATTAGAATCCTCTGTTTACTAGTTTTTTGTTAACTTTGTATGGAGATTACTGCAAACCTCTTGGGCAGGTTGCCCAAATTTCCATTAAGACTCTCCAACTGATCCAGAATGCTGCAAAACTTTGTAACTAAGAAACTCCTGTATTAGCTCTGTTTAAATAGTTGAATTTAAAATTCCTCCTACTTACAAAGCTCCTAAATGGTCAAGTACCATCATACTTCCTTAGAAAGCTCATAGTTTTCTTGAGTCCCATTATAGAGATGGAGAGTGATGATGCGCTCCCATTGAAAGTTACTTTGTACCATTATTTAGTGAACATTCATATCAGGCTCCAGTATTAAGACAGGTGGCTGTTTGTCAGACACTCAAAACTTTGGTAAACTGAAAACTCTGTTTACTAGTTCTTCAGATATGGATGGAGGATACAAACTCCTTGGGCCCACTGGTTCAATTCGGTTCATCAGTTTTTTTTTATATGTTGTAATTTTCGATAGCTCAGTTGGTAGAGGGAGGACTGTACATTGATCCAAGTTACTTTGGTACTTTACCTGCCTCTCTTATTATTTAGTGAACATATTATAGGTGGAAGACAGGTGATGCTGTTTGGAAAGTTACTTTGTACAAACAGGTTTTTGTCACGTCAAAACTTTGTAATAGAAGACTCTCTGTTTACTAGTTCTTCAGATATGGAGTATACAAACTCTCTTGGGCATCATCAGGTTTGGTGGTTATCGTACCATTTACATGCTGTGTTCCCTTCGATAGCTCAGTTGGTAGAGCGGAGGACTGTCAGTTGATAATTACAGGCATCCTTAGGTCACTGGTTCAATTCTGGCTCAAAGGATATAGTTTTCTTTGTTGTTGTTTATTATAGAGATGGAGAGTGATGATGCGTCATTGGAAAGTTACTTTGTACCATTATTTAGTGAACATATACGTAGGTTAAGACAGGTGGCTGTTTGTCACGTTCAAAACTTTGTAATAAAAGTCTCTGTTTACTAGTTCTTCAGATATGGAGTATACAAACTCTCTTGGGAATCAGGTTTGGTGGTTATCGTTCCATTTAAGGACCTGTTTAACCTTCGATAGCTCAGTTGGTAAAGGCGAGTACTGTCAATTGATAACTGCAGGGATCCTTAGATCACTGGTTCCATTCTGGCTCAAAGGATGTAGTTTTCTTTGTTGCCGTATTATAGAGATGGAGAGTGATGATGCGTCATTGGAAAGTTACTTTGTACCATTATTTAGTGAACATATACGTAGGTTAAGACAGGTGGCTGTTTGTCACGTTCAAAACTTTGTAATAGAAGACTCTGTTTACTAGTTCTTCAGATATGGAGTATACAAACTCTCTTGGGCATCAAGTTCGGCGGTTATCGTACCACTTACATGCTCTGTTCCCTTCGATAGCTCAGTTGGTAGAGCGGAGGACTGTAGATTGATAATTACAGGCATCCTTAGGTTGCTGGTTCAATTCTGGCTCAAAGGAAGTAGTTTTTATTTATTGTAGAGATAGAGATGGAGAGTGATGATGCGTCATTGGAAAGTTACTTTGTACCATTATTTAGTGAACATATACGTAGGTTAAGACAGGTGGCTGTTTGTCACGTTCAAAACTTTGTAATAGAAGACTCTGTTTACTAGTTCTTCAGATATGGAGGATACAAACTCTCTTGGGCATCAGGTTCGGTGGTTATCGTACCATTTACATGCTGTGTTCCTTCGATAGCTCAGTTGGTAGAGCGGAGGACTGTAGGTTGATAATTGCAGGGATCCTTAGGTCGCTGGTTCAATTCTGGCTCGAAGGAAGTAGTTTTCATTGTTGTAGTATTATAGAGATGGAGGGTGATGATGCGTCATTGGAAAGTTACTTTGTACCATTATTTAGTGAACATATACGTAGGTTAAGACAGGTGGCTGTTTGTCACGTTCAAAACTTTGTAATAGAAGACTCTGTTTACTAGTTCTTCAGATATGGAGTATACAAACTCTCTTGGGAATCAGGTTTGGTGGTTATCGTACCATTTAAGGACTGTTTAACCTTCGATAGCTCAGTTGGTAAAGGCGAGTACTGTCAGTTGATAACTGCAGGGATCCTTAGATCACTGGTTCCATTCTGGCTCAAAGGATGTAGTTTTCTTTGTTGCCGTATTATAGAGATGGAGAGTGATGATGCGTCATTGGAAAGTTACTTTGTACCATTATTTAGTGAACATATACGTAGGTTAAGACAGGTGGCTGTTTGTCACGTTCAAAACTTTGTAATAGAAGACTCTGTTTACTAGTTCTTCAGATATGGAGTATACAAACTCTCTTGGGCATCAAGTTCGGCGGTTATCGTACCACTTACATGCTCTGTTCCCTTCGATAGCTCAGTTGGTAGAGCGGAGGACTGTAGATTGATAATTACAGGCATCCTTAGGTTGCTTGTTCAATTCTGGCTCGAAAGAAGTAGTTTTCTTTATTGTAGAGATGGAGAGTGATGATGCGTCATTGGAAAGTTACTTTGTACCATTATTTAGTGAACATATACGTAGGTTAAGACAGGTGGCTGTTTGTCACGTTCAAAACTTTGTAATAGAAGACTCTGTTTACTAGTTTTTCATAAATGGAGGATACAAACTCTCTTGGGCATCAGGTTCGGCGGTTATCGTACCATTTACATGCTGTGTTCCCTTCGATAGCTCAGTTGGTAGAGCGGAGGACTGTAGGTTGATAATTGCGGGTATCCTTAGGTCGCTGGTTCAATTCCGGCTCGAAGGAAGTAGTTTTCATTGTTGTAGTATTATAGAGATGGAGGGTGATGATGCGTCATTGGAAAGTTACTTTGTACCATTATTTAGTGAACATATACGTAGGTTAAGACAGGTGGCTGTTTGTCACGTTCAAAACTTTGTAATAGAAGACTCTGTTTACTAGTTCTTCAGATATGGAGTATACAAACTCTCTTGGGCATCAAGTTCGGCGGTTATCGTACCATTTACATGCTGTGTTCCCTTCGATAGCTCGGTTGGTAGAGCGGAGGACTGTAGGTTGATAATTACAGGCATCCTTAGGTTGCTGGTTCAATTCTGGCTCGAAGGAAGTAGTTTTCTTTATTGTAGAGATGGAGAGTGATGATGCGTCATTGGAAAGTTACTTTGTACCATTATTTAGTGAACATATACGTAGGTTAAGACAGGTGGCTGTTTGTCACGTTCAAAACTTTGTAATAAAAGTCTCTGTTTACTAGTTCTTCAGATATGGAGTATACAAACTCTCTTGGGAATCAGGTTTGGTGGTTATCGTACCATTTAAGGACCGTTTAACCTTCGATAGCTCAGTTGGTAAAGGCGAGTACTGTCAATTGATAACTGCAGGGATCCTTAGATCACTGGTTCCATTCTGGCTCAAAGGATGTAGTTTTCTTTGTTGCCGTATTATAGAGATGGAGAGTGATGATGCGTCATTGGAAAGTTACTTTGTACCATTATTTAGTGAACATATACGTAGGTTAAGACAGGTGGCTGTTTGTCACGTTCAAAACTTTGTAATAGAAGACTCTGTTTACTAGTTCTTCAGATATGGAGTATACAAACTCTCTTGGGCATCAAGTTCGGCGGTTATCGTACCATTTACATGCTGTGTTCCCTTCGATAGCTCAGTTGGTAGAGCGGAGGACTGTAGGTTGATAATTACAGGCATCCTTAGGTCGCTGGTTCAATTCTGGCTCGAAGGAAGTAGTTTTCATTGTTGTAGTATTATAGAGATGGAGGGTGATGATGCGTCATTGGAAAGTTACTTTGTACCATTATTTAGTGAACATATACGTAGGTTAAGACAGGTGGCTGTTTGTCACGTTCAAAACTTTGTAATAAAAAGACTCTGTTTACTAGTTCTTCAGATATGGAGTATACAAACTCTCTTGGGAATCAGGTTTGGTGGTTATCGTACCATTTACATGACTGTGTTCCCTTCGATAGCTCAGTTGGTAGAGGCAGGGACTCAGTCAGTTGATAACTGCAGGGATCCTTAGATCACTGGTTCCATTCTGGCTCAAAGGATATAGTTTTCTTTGTTGCCGTATTATAGAGATGGAGAGTGATGATGCGTCATTGGAAAGTTACTTTGTACCATTATTTAGTGAACATATACGTAGGTTAAGACAGGTGGCTGTTTGTCACGTTCAAAACTTTGTAATAGAAGACTCTGTTTACTAGTTCTTCAGATATGGAGTATACAAACTCTCTTGGGCATCAGGTTTGGTGGTTATCGTACCATTTAAGGTTGTTCCTTCGATAGCTCAGTTGGTAGAGGCGGAGGACTGTAGGTTGATAACTGCAGGGATCCTTAGGTCACTGGTTCCATTCTGGCTCAAAGGATTAGTTTTCTTTGTTGTCATTATTATAGATGGAGAGTGATGATGCGTCATTGGAAAGTTACTTTGTACCATTATTTAGTGAACATATACGTAGGTTAAGACAGGTGGCTGTTTGTCACGTTCAAAAAACTTGTAATAGAAGACTCTGTTTACTAGTTCTTCAGATATGGAGTATACAAACTCTCTTGGGCATCAAGTTCGGCGGTTATCGTACCATTTACATGCTGTGTTCCCTTCGATAGCTCAGTTGGTAGAGCGGAGGACTGTAGGTTGATAATTACAGGCATCCTTAGGTTGCTGGTTCAATTCTGGCTCGAAGGAAGTAGTTTTCTTTATTGTAGAGATGGAGAGTGATGATGCGTCATTGGAAAGTTACTTTGTACCATTATTTAGTGAACATATACGTAGGTTAAGACAGGTGGCTGTTTGTCACGTTCAAAACTTTGTAATAGAAGACTCTGTTTACTAGTTTTTCATAAATGGAGGATACAAACTCTCTTGGGAATCAGCTTTGGCGGTTATCGTACCATTTACATGCTGTGTTCCCTTCGATAGCTCAGTTGGTAGAGCGGAGGACTGTAGGTTGATAATTGCGGGTATCCTTAGGTCTCTGGTTCGAAGGAAGTAGTTTTCATTGTTGTAGTATTATAGAGATGGAGGGTGATGATGCGTCATTGGAAAGTTACTTTGTACCATTATTTAGTGAACATATACGTAGGTTAAGACAGGTGGCTGTTTGTCACGTTCAAAACTTTGTAATAGAAGACTCTGTTTACTAGTTCTTCAGATATGGAGTATACAAACTCTCTTGGGCATCAGGTTCGGCGGTTATCGTACCATTTACATGCTGTGTTCCCTTCGATAGCTCAGTTGGTAGAGCGGAGGACTGTAAGTTGATAACTGCAGGGATCCTTAGATCTCTGGTTCCATTCTGGCTCAAAGGATATAGTTTTCTTTGTTGTAGTATTATAGAGATGGAGAGTGATGATGTCATTGGAAAGTTACTTTGTACCATTATTTAGTGAACATATACGTAGGTTAAGACAGGTGGCTGTTTGTCACGTTCAAAACTTTGTAATAAAAGACTCTGTTTACTAGTTCTTCAGATATATGAGTATATAAACTCTCTTGGGAATCAGGTTTGGTGGTTATCGTACCATTTAAGGACCGTTTAACCTTCGATAGCTCAGTTGGTAAAGGCGAGTACTGTCAATTGATAACTGCAGGGATCCTTAGATCACTGGTTCCATTCTGGCTCAAAGGATGTAGTTTTCTTTGTTGCCGTATTATAGAGATGGAGAGTGATGATGCGTCATTGGAAAGTTACTTTGTACCATTATTTAGTGAACATATACGTAGGTTAAGACAGGTGGCTGTTTGTCACGTTCAAAACTTTGTAATAGAAGACTCTGTTTACTAGTTCTTCAGATATGGAGTATACAAACTCTCTTGGGCATCAAGTTCGGCGGTTATCGTACCATTTACATGCTGTGTTCCCTTCGATAGCTCAGTTGGTAGAGCGGAGGACTGTAGGTTGATAATTACAGGCATCCTTAGGTTGCTGGTTCAATTCTGGCTCGAAAGAAGTAGTTTTCTTTTTTGTAGAGATGAGATGGAGGGTGATGATGCGTCATTGGAAAGTTACTTTGTACCATTATTTAGTGAACATATACGTAGGTTAAGACAGGTGGCTGTTTGTCACGTTCAAAACTTTGTAATAGAAGACTCTGTTTACTAGTTCTTCAGATATGGAGTATACAAACTCTCTTGGGCATCAGGTTTGGTGGTTATCGTACCATTTACATGCTGTGTTCCCTTCGATAGCTCAGTTGGTAGAGCGGAGGACTGTAGGTTGATAATTGCAGGGATCCTTAGGTCACTGGTTCAATTCTGGCTCAAAGGAAGTAGTTTTCTTTGTTGTAGTATTATAGAGATGGAGGGTGATGATGCGTCATTGGAAAGTTACTTTGTACCATTATTTAGTGAACATATACGTAGGTTAAGACAGGTGGCTGTTTGTCACGTTCAAAACTTTGTAATAGAAGACTCTGTTTACTAGTTCTTCAGATATGGAGTATACAAACTCTCTTAGGAATCAGGTTTGGTGGTTATCGTACCATTTAAGGACTGTGTTTAACCTTCGATAGCTCAGTTGGTAAAGGCGAGTACTGTAAGTTGATAACTGCAGGGATCCTTAGATCTCTGGTTCCATTCTGGCTCAAAGGATGTAGTTTTCTTTGTTGCCGTATTATAGAGATGGAGAGTGATGATGCGTCATTGGAAAGTTACTTTGTACCATTATTTAGTGAACATATACGTAGGTTAAGACAGGTGGCTGTTTGTCACGTTCAAAACTTTGTAATAGAAGACTCTGTTTACTAGTTCTTCAGATATGGGAGTATACAAACTCTCTTGGGCATCAAGTTCGGTGGTTATCGTACCATTTACATGCTGTGTTCCTTCTTATAGCTCAGTTGGTAGAGCGGAGGACTGTAGATTGATAATTACAGGCATCCTTAGGTTGCTTGTTCAATTCTGGCTCGAAGGAAGTAGTTTTCTTTTGTATTGTAGAGAGATGGAGGGTGATGATGCGTCATTGGAAAGTTACTTTGTACCATTATTTAGTGAACATATATACGTAGGTTAAGACAGGTGGCTGTTTGTCACGTTCAAAACTTTGTAATAGAAGACTCTGTTTACTAGTTTTCATAAATGGAGGATACAAACTCTCTTGGGCATCAGGTTCGGCGGTTATCGTACCATTTACATGCTGTGTTCCCTTCGATAGCTCAGTTGGTAGAGCGGAGGACTGTAGGTTGATAATTGCAGGGTATCCTTAGGTCGCTGGTTCAATTCTGGCTCAAAGGAAGTAGTTTTCATTGTTGTAGTATTATAGAGATGGAGGGTGATGATGCGTCATTGGAAAGTTACTTTGTACCATTATTTAGTGAACATATACGTAGGTTAAGACAGGTGGCTGTTTGGCACGTTCAAAACTTTGTAATAGAAGACTCTGTTTACTAGTTCTTCAGATATGGAGTATACAAACTCTCTTGGGCATCAAGTTCGGCGGTTATCGTACCATTTACATGCTGTGTTCCTTCGATAGCTCGGTTGGTAGAGCGGAGGACTGTAGGTTGATAATTACAGGCATCCTTAGGTTGCTGGTTCAATTCTGGCTCGAAGGAAGTAGTTTTCTTTACTGTAGAGATGGAGAGTGATGATGCGTCATTGGAAAGTTACTTTGTACCATTATTTAGTGAACATATACGTAGGTTAAGACAGGTGGCTGTTTGTCACGTTCAAAACTTTGTAATAAAAGTCTCTGTTTACTAGTTCTTCAGATATGGAGTATACAAACTCTCTTGGGAATCAGGTTTGGTGGTTATCGTACCATTTAAGGACTGTTTTCCCTTCGATAGCTCAGTTGGTAAAGGCGGAGGACTGTCAATTGATAACTGCAGGGATCCTTAGATCACTGGTTCAATTCTGGCTCAAAGGATGTAGTTTTTTCTTTGTTGCCGTATTGTAGAGATGGAGAGTGATGATGCGTCATTGGAAAGTTACTTTGTACCATTATTTAGTGAACATATACGTAGGTTAAGACAGGTGGCTGTTTGTCACGTTCAAAACTTTGTAATAGAAGACTCTGTTTACTAGTTCTTCAGATATGGAGTATACAAACTCTCTTGGGCATCAGGTTTGGTGGTTATCGTACCATTTACATGCTGTGTTCCCTTCGATAGCTCAGTTGGTAGAGCGGAGGACTGTAGGTTGATAATTACAGGCATCCTTAGGTCGCTGGTTCAATTCTGGCTCAAAGGAAGTAGTTTTCATTGTTGTATATTATAGAGATGGAGGGTGATGATGCGTCATTGGAAAGTTACTTTGTACCATTATTTAGTGAACATATACGTAGGTTAAGACAGGTGGCTGTTTGTCACGTTCAAAACTTTGTAATAGAAGACTCTGTTTACTAGTTCTTCAGATATGGAGTATACAAACTCTCTTGGGAATCAGGTTTGGTGGTTATCGTACCATTTAAGGACCGTTTACCCTTCGATAGCTCAGTTGGTAAAGGCGGAGGACTGTCAGTTGATAACTGCAGGGATCCTTAGATCACTGGTTCCATCTGGCTCAAAGATATAGTTTTCTTTTTGTTGTAGTATTATAGAGATGGAGAGTGATGATGTCATTGGAAAGTTACTTTGTACCATTATTTACTGAACATATACGTAGGTTAAGACAGGTGGCTGTTTGTCACGTTCAAAACTTTGTAATAGAAGACTCTGTTTACTAGTTCTTCAGATATGGAGTATACAAACTCTCTTGGGAATCAGGTTTGGTGGTTATCGTACCATTTAAGGACTGTTTAACCTTCGATAGCTCAGTTGGTAAAGGCGGAGGACTGTCAGTTGATAACTGCAGGGATCCTTAGATCACTGGTTCCATTCTGGCTCAAAGGATATAGTTTTCTTTGTTGCCGTATTATAGAGATGGAGAGTGATGATGCGTCATTGGAAAGTTACTTTGTACCATTATTTAGTGAACATATACGTAGGTTAAGACAGGTGGCTGTTTGTCACGTTCAAAACTTTGTAATAGAAGACTCTGTTTACTAGTTCTTCAGATATGGAGTATACAAACTCTCTTGGGCATCAAGTTTTGGTGTTATCGTACCATTTACATGCTGTGTTCCCTTCGATAGCTCAGTTGGTAGAGCGGAGGACTGTAGGTTGATAATTGCAGGCATCCTTAGGTCTGGTTTCAATTCTGGCTCAAGGAAGTAGTTTTCATTGTTGTAGTATTATAGAGATGGAGGGTGATGATGCGTCATTGGAAAGTTACTTTGTACCATTATTTAGTGAACATATACGTAGGTTAAGACAGGTGGCTGTTTGTCACGTTCAAAACTTTGTAATAGAAGACTCTGTTTACTAGTTCTTCAGATATGGAGTATACAAACTCTCTTGGGCATCAGGTTCTTCAGAGATGGAGAGTGATGATGCGTCATTGGAAAGTTACTTTGTACCATTATTTAGTGAACATATACGTAGGTTAAGACAGGTGGCTGTTTGTCACGTTCAAAACTTTGTAATAGAAGACTCTGTTTACTAGTTCTTCTTCAGATATGGAGTATACAAACTCTCTTGGGCATCAGGTTCTTCAGATGGAGAGTGATGATGGGAAAGTTATCCTTAGGTGAACATATACTGGCTTTTGTCACGTTCAAAACTTTGTAATAGAAGGATGTTTACTAGTTCTTCAGATATGGAGTTTCTCTTGGGCATCAGGTTCTTCAGAGATGGAGAGTGATGATGCGTCATTGGAAAGTTACTTTGTACCATTATTTAGTGAACATATACGTAGGTTAAGACAGGTGGCTGTTTGTCACGTTCAAAACTTTGTAATAAAAGACTCTGTTTACTAGTTCTTCAGATATGGAGTATACAAACTCTCTTGGGCATCAAGTTCGGCGGTTATCGTACCATTTACATGCTGTGTTCCCTTCGATAGCTCAGTTGGTAGAGCGGAGGACTGTAGGTTGATAATTACAGGCATCCTTAGGTCGCTGGTTCAATTCTGGCTCGAAGGAAGTAGTTTTCTTTATTGTAGAGATGGAGAGTGATGATGCGTCATTGGAAAGTTACTTTGTACCATTATTTAGTGAACATATACGTAGGTTAAGACAGGTGGCTGTTTGTCACGTTCAAAACTTTGTAATAGAAGACTCTGTTTACTAGTTCTTCAGATATGGAGTATACAAACTCTCTTGGGCATCAGGTTTGGTGGTTATCGTACCATTTACATGCTGTGTTCCCCTTCGATAGCTCAGTTGGTAGAGCGGAGGACTGTAGGTTGATAATTGCAGGGATCCTTAGGTCACTGGTTCAATTCTGGCTCAAAGGAAGTAGTTTTCTTTGTTGTAGTATTATAGAGATGGAGGGTGATGATGCGTCATTGGAAAGTTACTTTGTACCATTATTTAGTGAACATATACGTAGGTTAAGACAGGTGGCTGTTTGTCACGTTCAAAACTTTGTAATAGAAGACTCTGTTTACTAGTTCTTCAGATATGGAGTATACAAACTCTCTTGGGAATCAGGTTTGGTGGTTATCGTACCATTTAAGGACCGTTTAACCTTCGATAGCTCAGTTGGTAAAGGCGAGTACTGTCAATTGATAACTGCAGGGATCCTTAGATCACTGGTTCCATTCTGGCTCAAAGGATGTAGTTTTCTTTGTTGCCGTATTATAGAGATGGAGAGTGATGATGCGTCATTGGAAAGTTACTTTGTACCATTATTTAGTGAACATATACGTAGGTTAAGACAGGTGGCTGTTTGTCACGTTCAAAACTTTGTAATAGAAGACTCTGTTTACTAGTTCTTCAGATATGGAGTATACAAACTCTCTTGGGCATCAAGTTCGGCGGTTATCGTACCACTTACATGCTCTGTTCCCTTCGATAGCTCAGTTGGTAGAGCGGAGGACTGTAGATTGATAATTACAGGCATCCTTAGGTTGCTTGTTCAATTCTGGCTCGAAAGAAGTAGTTTTCTTTATTGTAGAGATGGAGAGTGATGATGCGTCATTGGAAAGTTACTTTGTACCATTATTTAGTGAACATATACGTAGGTTAAGACAGGTGGCTGTTTTTCACGTTCAAAACTTTGTAATAGAAGACTCTGTTTACTAGTTTTTCATAAATGGAGGATACAAACTCTCTTGGGCATCAGGTTTGGCGGTTATCGTACCATTTACATGCTGTGTTCCCTTCGATAGCTCAGTTGGTAGAGCGGAGGACTGTAGGTTGATAATTGCGGGTATCCTTAGGTCGCTGGTTCAATTCCGGCTCGAAGGAAGTAGTTTTCATTGTTGTAGTATTATAGAGATGGAGGGTGATGATGCGTCATTGGAAAGTTACTTTGTACCATTATTTAGTGAACATATACGTAGGTTAAGACAGGTGGCTGTTTGTCACGTTCAAAACTTTGTAATAGAAGACTCTGTTTACTAGTTCTTCAGATATGGAGTATACAAACTCTCTTGGGCATCAAGTTCGGCGGTTATCGTACCATTTACATGCTGTGTTCCCTTCGATAGCTCAGTTGGTAGAGCGGAGGACTGTAGGTTGATAATTACAGGCATCCTTAGGTTGCTGGTTCAATTCTGGCTCGAAGGAAGTAGTTTTCTTTGTTGTAGATTATGAGATGGAGAGTGATGATGCGTCATTGGAAAGTTACTTTGTACCATTATTTAGTGAACATATACGTAGGTTAAGACAGGTGGCTGTTTGTCACGTTCAAAACTTTGTAATAAAAGTCTCTGTTTACTAGTTCTTCAGATATGGAGTATACAAACTCTCTTGGGAATCAGGTTTGGTGGTTATCGTACCATTTAATGACTGTTTAACCTTCGATAGCTCAGTTGGTAAAGGCGGAGGACTGTCAATTGATAACTGCAGGGATCCTTAGATCACTGGTTCCATTCTGGCTCAAAGGATATAGTTTTCTTTGTTGTGTATTATAGAGATGGAGAGTGATGATGCGTCATTGGAAAGTTACTTTGTACCATTATTTAGTGAACATATCGTGTAGGTTAAGACAGGTGGCTGTTTGTCACGTTCAAAACTTTGTAATAGAAGACTCTGTTTACTAGTTCTTCAGATATGGAGTATACAAACTCTCTTGGGCATCAGGTTTGGTGGTTATCGTACCATTTACATGCTGTGTTTCCTTCGATAGCTCAGTTGGTAGAGGCGGAGGACTGTCAATTGATAATTGCAGGGATCCTTAGGTCACTGGTTCAATTCTGGCTCAAAGGAAGTAGTTTTCTTTGTTGTAGTATTATAGAGATGGAGGGTGATGATGCGTCATTGGAAAGTTACTTTGTACCATTATTTAGTGAACATATACGTAGGTTAAGACAGGTGGCTGTTTGTCACGTTCAAAACTTTGTAATAGAAGACTCTGTTTACTAGTTCTTCAGATATGGAGTATACAAACTCTCTTGGGCATCAAGTTTGGTGGTTATCGTACCATTTACATGCTGTGTTCCCTTCGATAGCTCAGTTGGTAGAGCGGAGGACTGTAGGTTGATAATTACAGGCATCCTTAGGTCACTGGTTCAATTCTGGCTCGAAGGAAGTAGTTTTCTTTTTTTGTTTATTATAGAGATGGAGAGTGATGATGCGTCATTGGAAAGTTACTTTGTACCATTATTTAGTGAACATATACGTAGGTTAAGACAGGTGGCTGTTTGTCACGTTCAAAACTTTGTAATAGAAGACTCTGTTTACTAGTTCTTCAGATATGGAGTATACAAACTCTCTTGGGCATCAGGTTTGGTGGTTATCGTACCATTTACATGCTGTGTTCCCCTTCGATAGCTCAGTTGGTAGAGCGGAGGACTGTAGGTTGATAATTGCAGGGATCCTTAGGTCTGGGTTCAATTCTGGCTCAAGGAAGTAGTTTTCATTGTTGTAGTATTATAGAGATGGAGGGTGATGATGCGTCATTGGAAAGTTACTTTGTACCATTATTTAGTGAACATATACGTAGGTTAAGACAGGTGGCTGTTTGTCACGTTCAAAACTTTGTAATAGAAGACTCTGTTTACTGTTTACTAGTTCTTCAGATATGGAGTATACAAACTCTCTTGGGCATCAGGTTTGTGTATATCGTTACACGTACAAAGCTGTGTTCTAGTTCTTTCGATGGATAGCTCAGTTGGTAGGCCAGGACTGTAGGTTGATAATTGCAGGGATCCTTAGGTCGCTGGTTCAATTCTGGCTCAAGGAAGTAGTTTTCTTTGTTGTAGTATTATAGAGATGGAGAGATGGATGATGCGTCATTGGAAAGTTACTTTGTACCATTATTTAGTGAACATATACGTAGGTTAAGACAGGTGGCTGTTTGTCACGTTCAAAACTTTGTAATAGAAGACTCTGTTTACTAGTTCTTCAGATATGGAGTATACAAACTCTCTTGGGCATCAGGTTTGGTGGTTATCGTACCATTTAAGGACCGTTCCTTCAATAGCTCAGTTGGTAAGCGGAGGACTGTCAGTTGATAATTGCAGGGATCCTTAGGTCACTGGTTCCATTCTGGCTCAAAGGATATAGTTTTCTTTGTTGCCGTATTATAGAGATGGAGAGTGATGATGCGTCATTGGAAAGTTACTTTGTACCATTATTTAGTGAACATATACGTAGGTTAAGACAGGTGGCTGTTTGTCACGTTCAAAACTTTGTAATAGAAGACTCTGTTTACTAGTTCTTCAGATATGGAGTATACAAACTCTCTTGGGCATCAGGTTTGGTGGTTATCGTACCATTTACATGCTGTGTTCCCTTCGATAGCTCAGTTGGTAGAGGTTAAGAGGACTGTAGGTTGATAATTACAGGCATCCTTAGGTCACTGGTTCAATTCTGGCTCAAAGGAAGTAGTTTTCTTTGTTGTATTATAGAGATGGAGAGTGATGATGCGTCATTGGAAAGTTACTTTGTACCATTATTTAGTGAACATATACGTAGGTTAAGACAGGTGGCTGTTTGTCACGCTCAAAACTTTGTAATAGAAGACTCTGTTTACTAGTTCTTCAGATATGGAGTATACAAACTCTCTTGGGCATCAAGTTTGGTGGTTATCGTACCATTTACATGCTGTGTTCCTTCGATAGCTCAGTTGGTAGAGGCGGAGGACTGTAGGTTGATAATTACAGGGATCCTTAGGTCACTGGTTCAATTCTGGCTCAAAGGAAGTAGTTTTCTTTGTTGTGTAGAGATGGAGAGTGATGATGCGTCATTGGAAAGTTACTTTGTACCATTATTTAGTGAACATATACGTAGGTTAAGACAGGTGGCTGTTTGTCACGTTCAAAACTTTGTAATAGAAGACTCTGTTTACTAGTTCTTCAGATATGGAGTATACAAACTCTCTTGGGAATCAGGTTTGGTGGTTATCGTTATTTATTTGCTGGACCGTTCCCTTCGATAGCTCAGTTGGTAGAGCGGAGGACTGTAGATTGATAATTACAGGGATCCTTAGGTCACTGGTTCAATTCTGGCTCGAAAGGAAGTATTTTCTTTTGTAGAGAGATGGAGAGTGATGATGATGCGTCATTGGAAAGTTACTTTGTACCATTATTTAGTGAACATATACGTAGGTTAAGACAGGTGGCTGTTTGTCACGTTCAAAACTTTGTAATAGAAGACTCTGTTTACTAGTTCTTCAGATATGGAGTATACAAACTCTCTTGGGCATCAGGTTTGGTGGTTATCGTACCATTTAAGGACTGTGTTCCCTTCGATAGCTCAGTTGGTAGAGGCGGAGGACTGTAGGTTGATAATTGCAGGGATCCCTTAGGTTTCTGGTTCATTCTGGCTCAAAGAAGTAGTTTTCATTGTTGTAGTATTATAGAGATGGAGGGTGATGATGCGTCATTGGAAAGTTACTTTGTACCATTATTTAGTGAACATATCGTATTAAGACAGGTGGCTGTTTGTCACGTTCAAAAAGAATTTGTAATAGAAGACTCTGTTTACTAGTTCTTCAGATATGGAGTATACGGAGGATGTGTCATTGTTTAGTGCTGCATTTGACACTATTGACCATACTATCCTGTTACAGAGACTGGAACACTTAGTTGGCATTAAAGGAATCGCACTAAGCTGGTTTAAGTCCTATTTCTCTGAACGATCCCAGTTTGTTAATGTTAATGATAAACCCTCCAAGCACACTAAAGTTAGCCATGGCGTTCCTCAAGGCTCAGTGCTTGGACCAATTCTATTTTCCTTATATATGCTTCCTCTAGGTAATATTATTAGGAAACACTCGATTAACTATCACTGTTACGCAGAGCGATACCCAATTATATCTGTCAATTAAGCCAGATGAAAGTGGTCAGTTAGCAAGACTTCAAACGTGTATTGAGGATATAAAATCCTGGATGACCCACAATTTCCTGATGTTAAACTCAGACAAAACTGAAGTTATTGTGATAGGACCAACGCACCGCCGAACTTCGTTTTCTAAAGATATAGTTACTCTGGATGGTATTACCCTGGCCTCCAGCACTGCTGTCAGAAATCTAGGAGTTATTTTTGATCAGGATATATCCTTCAACGCCCACTTAAAACAAACCTCAAGAATAGCCTTTTTCCATCTTCGTAACATTGCCAAAATTAGGAATATCCTGTCTCAAAACGATGCTGAAAAACTAGTCCATGCATTCGTTACTTCTAGACTAGATTACTGCAATTCCTTATTATCAGGTTGCCCAAATAAGTCCATTAAGACTCTCCAACTGATCCAGAATGCTGCAGCACGTGTTCTGACGAGAACTAAGAGAAGAGATCATATTTCTCCTGTATTAGCTTCTCTGCATTGGCTTCCAGTGAAATATAGGATTGAATTTAAAATCCTCCTCCTGACTTACAAAGCTCTAAATGGTCAAGCACCATCATACTTAGAAGAGCTCATAGTACCTTATTGTCCCACTAGAGCACTGCGCCCCAGAATGCGGGCTACTTATGGTTCCTAGAGTCTCTGGAAGTAGACTGGGGGCCAGGGCCTTCAGCTATCAGGCTCCAGTATTATGGAACCAGCTCCCAGTCGGGGTTCGAGAGGCAGACACCGCTACCACATTTAAGAGTAAACTGAAAACCCTCCTCTTTGATAAAGCTTATAGTTAGGGACGAGGAGTTGAAGCGCCCACCTAACCCGCCCACTGCTTCTCCTCGTAGTCATCAGTTTTTTCTATACTGTATAATTAATAATCGAGCGAGAGTAGAGGAGGCAGGCCAGTACAGCCCGATCCAGTTGGGG